>NW_026249909.1:0-884 GCF_024043165.1 Alternaria incomplexa
CTATTATTACTTGCGTAGATGAAATAGTAATATTTATTCGAAAAGTAACCCTTCGGTTATGAATAAATATTTTATAAATTGAGTTTGGTGATGGCTCTGATTGAATGCTGTCCAAGTGCTTGACACATGCTAATCGAACGTTTTAATTTTTCTAAGTTAAAAAGTGGTGTACAGGTGAGTATAAATATATTCTCCGCCGACCTTAAAGTAAAGCTAAATTCTTTATTAAAAAGGAGATAATTCTCTCCGCTTTAAGAGGACAATGAATATTTCCGAGACAGGTAGTAGTTAAGGTGATGGCTTAACTAGCCTACAACTCTCGTAGTCGAAACTGAAAGGTTGATCGATCACATTGGGTCTGAAAAAATCCCAATGCATATTAGTACAGCAGTGAGGAATATTGGTCAATGGCCTAACGGCTGAACTGGCAACTTGGAGAAGTGATAAGCTTTTATATGTGTTTTTTAGCACGAGAATATAAAAGTTCTATTAATTTTGAATGAAGCTTTGTTTATATACTGATAATGACAGTATATATATACCGTCTTGACTAATTGCGTGCCAGCAGTCGCGGTAATACGTAAGAGACTAGTGTTATTCATCTTAATTAGGTTTAAAGGGTACCTAAACGGTCGATATATCTTGTAAAAATGTTAATATAAGACTAGAGTTTTCTATGTAAGGGGGCAGTACTTGAGGAGGAAAGATAAAATTTCGTGATACCAAAGGGACTCGGTAAAGGCGCAGGCAGCCCTTTATGTAAAAACTGACGTTGAGGGACGAAGGCATAGATAACAAAAAGGATTAGATACCCAAGTAGTCTTTGCAGTAAATTATGAATGCCATGGGTTGAATAAATTTATTCAAACTATAAATGAAAGTGT
>NW_026249910.1:0-861 GCF_024043165.1 Alternaria incomplexa
TTAGGTTTATTAGCATGTTCTTCTATAGTATTTTCAGCTGCTTATAGTATATATTTATTTAATAGAATATCTTTTGGAGGATCTTTCAGTAAATTTATTGAACAAGGTGTATTAGATTTAAATAAAAGAGAATTTATTATGTTATTTATACTAGTAGTATTTACAGTAGTATTGGGAGTATATCCATCAATAATATTAAATGTATTGGATTATTCAATGAGTAATTTAATTTTTAATGTATAATATTTTGTTACACAAAATATTTATTATCTAAAATATAATAAAGGGGATATGATTCAGTTGGTAGAATGTCGACGTTGCATGTTGAAAGCCTAGGTTCGAATCCTAGTATCTCCAATTTAGTTTAAAGAGACAAAGTTAATTGATTTGTTTTAAATAGAATACAAGCTTGTGAAGCTCAATTGGTCGAGCGGAACGTTGAAGTTGTTTAGGTTGTAGGTTCAAATCCTATCGCGAGCAAACAAAGGATTATTAGGCCCAGCTACCCCACACTCTTATGTTAGGTGTTACCAACAGGATCACTGGCCAGTTCAAATCCTACTATTAAATAACATATTATAACCAGCCGGCCTAATATATCAGTCTCAATTAACAACCGTAAAAATGATTTTAGACAAAAAAATAATAAATAAATATTATTATATGAGACTTAATTTAATGAGAATACTTATTTCAGTATTAATATTCATTATATTGGAAAGTTTAACCTTATTAACTATGTATAATATGACCTATATTTCAATTTTAGAGTTTGATTATTTAGAGTTTTTCATAAATTATTCTGCGAAGTTTAAGGATTTTTTAGATAATATTGGAAAAGTATCATGGATAGACTTATTA
>NW_026249911.1:0-827 GCF_024043165.1 Alternaria incomplexa
TATGGCCGCGTTTGACCTCGGTGTCTTCGAGCGAGCGTCGTCCGGTCTATATTGTATCTTTTTGCAACTTCGCGATAGCTAAAAGATGCGCCTTGCCACGCGATTTGATATCTTCAATTGCTTTCTCAATCGGGTCTATGGTCGTGGAGTTATGACGCGTTTTGTATAGGGTGGTAGTGTTAGTAGGGTAGCTCATTTAGCGAACTGGCTCATCGTACGCACAGACACGGCACTGTCACGATGTTCAGGCCGGTCAACACAAAAGAGGTGGGAAAGAAAGAGGGAGAATTAGATCTTAAAGTCATGCTATCTACCGCAAGGTGCTGCTACCTGTAAGTCCTTAAAGCCCCTACTCCGCCTCCGCCTGAAGCTCTTAAACAAGGGAATTATACACAAAACGCCAGCGCGGAACCAGGCCCTCGCACTCGCCCGCGATGTATCTATCCCACTCATTAACCTGCTTAAGACTGGAAAGACACCGAACTACGCCACCACTACTAACAGCTTAGAACAAGATGAATGCGCGTTAAGGGCGATCACAGAGGACCTTGTTGCCGTAGGCGCGATTGATGTGAGCCCAGATGCGATCGCCATTCTCCGACTTGCTAACGAGCATGCCTTCCTTGTTGTTGTAGACGATAGGGTAGGTGCGCGCGGGATTAGCAAAGATGAACTTGCCGGGGGTGCGGTCGTAGTCGTCGGGAAGCGTGGTATCAGGCAGGGAAGGGAGGGAGCGGAGTTCCGCGGGAGTTGGCATGTCGAAGTTGATCGCGTCCTAGAGACAGGGTTAGCTTGTTGCGTGTTGGTGAAGCAGCGACGTGAAGGTA
>NW_026249912.1:0-814 GCF_024043165.1 Alternaria incomplexa
TGTTAAAAATATTATAAAGGTACAAGTTCTTTTAATCTTTTTTTGATTATTTAAAATAATCTTTGTTTACATCTAAAAAGCTCAACGGCTAAATCCTGCCTTACTGTTTGATTATCAACAAATCTTACAGTTGCGTAAGCAGGGCATAGGATCACAAGATACAATAAGGAAAGATCTTGGATTATAGGAAAAGCTACGCTAGGGATGTTTGTCCTATAATATTTTTTACTTATAAAAGTAAAAAATAATTAATATAAATTGGGTAAATTTCAAGAATTACTATTTAGTAAACTTGAAGCGAATTTTATTTTAACATATAGTAAAATAAAAACGTTCAACGACTATAGGGTGAGTAATATGTTAGATTTTTTAATCAATTAAACAATAATCCCTTTTAACTATCCAACATTTTTAATTTTATAATTTAAGTTCAATAAGATAAAATCAATACAATTTTTTATGAATAATAATAAAATTTTTAAACATAATTTAAAAAATAATTCAAAAATTATTAAATTTAAAGTAAAAAAAGATGAAGTAGGATATGCGAAGTATTTACCTTCTTTTTCTAAAGAATGAATTAATCCAATATAATCTTTTGACAAAAATATCTTAAGTAATATACCTACTTTTACAGATAATATAAATAAGATTATACGAAGTTATTTTAATTTGTTTTTTAAAAACCGTAAATTTTCTGGTATGTCTAAATTTATATTACTTAAAAGAAGACGTAATTTTTTAAGAAGAATTTTCACAAGTAATGCTGAAATTAAACATACTAATAATAAAATTATTATAACTCTATATATTT
>NW_026249913.1:0-769 GCF_024043165.1 Alternaria incomplexa
TCGAGCCAACGGCCGCACATCTGCCTCCGACATCTTTGCGCTCCGTATCCATCGTCGTGACTCCCGTGCTAGCGTCGACAAGCCCTTGACGCTCCTCTCAATCAGCAGCTCTACTAGTTTCCCCGCCCGCTGTAGCTTGATCTCGTTACGGTCAGGCAGCCGTATCTGGTGCGCAAGATGCTTTCGATTCCGTTTGGCAAGATGCTCTAACCACCCGGTCCGCTTAAACCAACCCGTCTTGTCTGTCTTAGCTGCCTCTTCTTCTATGACGTACGCCCTCTCTTCTTCCTTCTTTCTGGTCTCTTTCCAATTCGCTAGTTGGGCTTCTACTACCCCAGCTTCCTCGCGGGTACTAGACGGCTGGCTGTTCTCGTTGCTTACGTGGACGACAAAGTAACGCCGCAATGCATGTTTTTGGAAGAAAGTCTGCACTTTCACCGCTGTGTAGCCTACTCTATCCTTAGAGTTCCATGACGCATTATGCTCGCGCTTACGGTGTTTCCGCAGCGCATCTTGATGGATAGTAAGAAAGTCGCAATCATCTTCTGCGCAGTGCAGCCCGTCTAGCGGTGGACCAAGTTCGGGAATGGGCGGGCCTAATGGTGCAGGCAGCGTGACATCTTCTGGCTGCTGAGCCCATCCATGCTGGCGGAACACAGTCACTATCTGCGCTCTGCGCTTGGGTGGGACGGCATGCTGGACGCGCAGGTGGGTATCGATATTCTGGACGGCTGTCGCATGCTCTTTGCAGACGAGTACATGGTACGCT
>NW_026249914.1:0-757 GCF_024043165.1 Alternaria incomplexa
ACTACAACAACTGCGGCCGGGTTCGTCTCGCCGTGCTTCCACTCTATGCAGTCTACCCCGCAGCCCTGTATCCGCTGCACCAGATCCTCAATCAGCGCTCGGTACGGCACCACCACTACAGTAACCCCACCCGCCTCCAAGACTGCCGGCACGGTAAACAGCAAGCTCTTCCCTCCACCCGTCGGAAGCACTACAACAAGCGGCGTCTGTCCGTCTAGTACAGCGTACATTGCCTGCTCCTGCTGCACCGACCAGAAGCCAACCTCTTCTTGCCTAAGCACCTGCTGCATGGCCCTGCGAACCCTCTCTTCCCGCGTGGTTACCGCCAACACCCTTCGCCCCGGCCCTTCTCTTCTGTTCTCCTCTTGCCGCTGCCTCTTCTTCATCCTCGTCCTCTCTACTACGCGTTCGCCTGTCCATGTTGCCTGCGCCCTGTCTCCCCCCGCTAACCCCAAAAACTGATGCCACCTCGTGCTTAGCGGCCGGAACGTCTCCACCGAGCGCACGCTTAGATGCTTAACAATATCCAACCGTACGCTGTAGTATCCAACGCCCATAACCGTTGTTCGCGAGTTCTGCAGCTCCAGCGCACTCTCTTCTTCTTCATCCATCTCCGCCTCCTCTACTTCTCCCACTTCGTCTTGATACCCTTTACTAAACGACTCGCCCACTACCTCCCGCCCAATCCCAACCGCTGTGTGTCGGTAGTCAAGCGTGTGTAGTTCAACCCCAAGACGCTTGCCCGTCTCTCGCTTTA
>NW_026249915.1:0-700 GCF_024043165.1 Alternaria incomplexa
AACACAATGCCCGGAAAATCAACCCCAGTGCCCAATGCGGATGTAGCCACAATCAATCCTCCATCTTTCAGCCACGCTTCGAGCCTCTCGGCTCGATCTATTACCCCAGCGTGATAGTACCCGCAGCCTAGTGCTGTAGCTAACGCTTCGCACTGCGCTTTACTGCGGCTGTATACAATCCCTCTCTGCCGCTTTCTCTTTAACCGCACCTGCTGTCGCCGGCACATAGCTAGCGCCGTCTCTTCTGCCTTGCTCTTCTCGCACCACGACACAAAGTACCGCGTATTCGGCCGTACAGTACTAGCTCGGATGTATGTTGCTATCCGTACCTGCATGCTCTCTCCCAGCTCTTCTTCTCGCACCGGCGGCAGCGTCGCGGTAAGTAGTACTATCGGGCACGGTAGCAACCGCAGATTCTTCAGCTTCGCCAGCTTCGGTCGCCAGTCGCTCGACGTAAAGACGAGATGACACTCGTCTACTACTACTCGCCGCAGTAGCCCCTTGCTACTCAGCATGCCAGCATAGCTAATAAAGTTGTCGCTGCTTGTCACGTCCCCTGCTACGTCTGCACTCACTACAACAACTGCGGCCGGGTTCGTCTCGCCGTGCTTCCACTCTATGCAGTCTACCCCGCAGCCCTGTATCCGCTGCACCAGATCCTCAATCAGCGCTCGGTACGGCACCACCACTACAGTAACCC
>NW_026249916.1:0-679 GCF_024043165.1 Alternaria incomplexa
GTATAGCTAATCCTATTGCAGATTCAGCCCCTGCTATAACTATTATATAAACAGCATAAGTTTGCCCTATTATATCATCTAAATTTAAAGAACTTACCAATATTAAAAACGTAATAGATAATAACATTATTTCTATAGAAATAAGCATTAATATTATATTTTTTCTATTAAATATGAATCCTAAGATTCCTATTAAAAAAAGTACTAAAGTTAAACTCACTATTTTTTTTTTTATTTTTCAAATTATTCTTAATTTAAATTAACTCTTTAACAAGAAAGAAGTTAATTAAAAATATATCCTATACTAAGCTAGAATATACTTTAAAGAGTATTGTAGACTTGAACTACAATTTAAACATCCGTAGTGCTTTATTTTACCATTAAATTAATACTCTCTACTAAATTCATTTCTGAATTTAGTATCCATAAATATTTTATTTCTATTATATGAATTTATTATATAAAAGTTTTAAACATTATATAATCATGTTAAAAAATTAGGTAAACTTACTGATTCTATTACTATAGGCATTGAGCTATGTAATATACCACAGATTTCAGAACATTGACCATAAAATACTCCTTCTCTATTTATGTATGTAGAAAATTGATTTAATCTTCCAGGATAAGCATCACATTTAATACCTAAAGCGGGACAAGCATATGAATGTATAACGTC
>NW_026249917.1:0-670 GCF_024043165.1 Alternaria incomplexa
ATCTGCGCTCTGCGCTTGGGTGGGACGGCATGCTGGACGCGCAGGTGGGTATCGATATTCTGGACGGCTGTCGCATGCTCTTTGCAGACGAGTACATGGTACGCTGGTAAATAGACAATCTGCTCTTTAATCGTAGTAGTAGATGCGGCTGCTTGTAGAGCACGGCGCGTAGAAGCGGTAGCTAGCTCTGTGTGTGCAGTCTATACAAACTCCATTGTAGTAGTAAGCTAAGGTTGGGGGAACGCAGGAAGACGATAGGCGTAATAAGCCCTGAGTAGCTCGGCGTAATTTCCCAGCTACGCGACTTCGTCTTGCTTCCTCTCCTATCCGGGCCGGCCACAAAGCTCTCTTCACTAATGTACGTCGTTACTATGGTTACCTCTTATCAGCCTATCCTGGCGCCTGATAACGCAGCGAGTAGTTAGTCTACAGCGAATACATCGCGCATTCTGTATACTCCTCCTACGCAAGCCTATCGTGACCTGTTGCGAGCTGCTTCGACCACTTCGTTGCTTTCCCCTATACCCAACTCGCTTGCATATTATGCTGGCTGGTTCAGCGTAGACACAGTGGACTGTCCCCCTCTTTTTATCGCGCACTCCCTTCTAGGGGCACTTACCCTACTGCGTACAAGCCTGCCTGCAGACATCCTGCTCGATGATACCTGGCA
>NW_026249918.1:0-656 GCF_024043165.1 Alternaria incomplexa
TAAGAAAATTGGCCAGGAAAAAAATTAAGCAACTGCAACTTCTTAATAATGACCTTAAGAGAGATCTTAAGTTAAAAAAGATAATGCCCGAAAATTCTCAAGCTCTAGATCCTATTTTCAATTTAATTGATAAGAAGGATCCAACTTTGCAAGATTATATTAATAAGAGAAAGTCACTTTTAAATGACGAAATACATAAATCTAGATCGCAAAAAAAAGAAGTTATGGAAAATTTAACAGCAGACTTAGAAAGTCCTATGCACTTAGCTGTGGGTATAATGAGGAATCTGGACCTGAGATTGGTGGTGGAGATGACTAATTATAACCCTAACCATAATTAACTCGATTTTTTGTAATAGTACAAAAATATGTTACGATTATAAATTATACTGATTTTATTGATAGTTATTTTTCTTTTTTTGGTTAGTCGAATTAAAGAAAATAACCTATTAAAGTCTGAAATGTCTATAGGTACCGAAAGGTGATTTCTTTCAACGAATGCCAAAGATATAGGGACTTTATATTTAATTTTTTCATTATTTTCAGGTTTATTAGGTACTGCTTTTTCAGTTCTAATTAGATTAGAACTTAGTGGTCCTGGTGTACAATTTTTTGGAAATAATCAATTATATAATAGTATAGTTACAGCTCATGCT